>NC_056737.1:1678730762-1678773262 GCF_019279795.1 Protopterus annectens
ACTAGTGTCATTTTTTTCAGTAAAAAAAATAGCAGCAAAAAGAATTGCAGTAGATAGCAATGAAATATAATTAATCAGTAGATTGCTTTAAAACAGTATCTCACAATCACAACAGTAATAGGCAGCACAAATAAAGCAGCAATTCAGTAGAATACTGTCATAAATTTAATGAGGCTACCAATAAGCAGTAATAAATATGGCAAACTAAATGCAGTTAAACTTCTATGCACAAGCAGCGAAATGAAGTAGGAAGAGGTACATTTTTTGTTGTTTTTGTTTTCAGTAGAAAGTGAGGAGGTGGATGATAATAAGATAATTCAAAGTTGAGAAGCTAAAAGGGTGGGCCTTTACAAAGTTCTCACTATAAACAGAATGAGCTGATGTAATGTCACTGGGGAGAGTGTCAAGTATCAACTTTATACTAAAGGTGGGCAACTCAAAGCCATCAAGATTTAAGGCCACAACAGCAGCAGGACAGCTGGGTGGGATCTGAAAAAAAACAGTTGTACAGATTAAACAGATGTGCAGTAAAATAGAAGTGCAGAAAACAGTTGAAAATAAGCACTTACCTTTTTACAATATCACAGTAGAGCAAATGGCAGAAGGCCTATCTCACTGCAGCTTTGAACAGCTTGAGCAAACAAGTAGAGACTGGTTTAAAACACTGGCTATTAAAAGCAGAGAAACAGAAACCAGCCAAATTATCCAATGACAATAACACAGTGTTGCAGGAATGCTTCTAACTAGATCAAACCAGACTGACTCTCCCTCCCACAAAGAAACAGCTAGGCCTCTATAGACAAAATATTTCACTACAAGCTCCAAAGGCCACAAACAGTAACAGATATTCAGCTCTAACAGAAAACAAAAATGAGACTAAAACAGTTGCACATATTAAACAGATATGCAGTAAAATAGAAGTGCAGAAAACAGTTGAAAATATGCACTTATCTTTTCCCAATATCACAGCAGAGCAAATGGCAGAAGGCATATCTCACTGCAGCTTTGAACAGCTTGAGCAAACAAGTACAAACTAGTTTAAAACACTGGCTATTAAAGGTGGAGAAACAGAAACCAGCCAAATTATCCAATGACAACAACACAGTGCTGCAGGAATGCTTCTAGCTAGATCAAACCAGACTGATTCTCCCTCCCACAAAGAAACAGCTAGGCCTCTATAGACAAAAGATTTCACTAGAAACTCCAAAGGACTTTGCCCCCTTTCTGGGCCCATGTTAGAACTTTTTACTGGGTCACAGTGGTGGGGTGGTTCTTTATTATATTGACGAAAGTTTAGCTTGTTGAAATGCCAAACATCGACAGGTAAACTCTGAAACGGCAACACCACGAACGACCACCTAAGCAAATTTTTTCTCAGGGAAAAAAATCTGCTTGGCCGTTACTGAGACTGTGCCCTTTCCCCAATGCAGAGTGATCTTGGAGTTAGTATAATTAGTTGGGGGATGAGGGGGTTTGGGGGGCAAAGCCCCCGCCCCACTTAATTAGGATTTAAAGGTTTTTGTGGTGTCCATAAGCCAAGCAAATTTTTTCCATTGGAAAAATTCGTTTAGGTGGCCATTCATGGTTTTGCCGTTTCAGAGTTTAGCTGTCGATGTTTGGCATTTTGACAAGCTAAACATTCATCGATATAATAGGGAAGCTGGTGGGGTATGTCAGGATTTGAGGTATTTTTAGCATTCTGTGTTTCAGTAATGTGTGTTGGTGATTACACTTGATGAGCTTCTGAGTTTTGACTTTGTAGTAGTAAACCTACAAAATCATTTTCTCAACTGCAGATAAAAATGGCAAGCTACTATAAGCTATGGTTAAGTTATGTTGATGCCTGTATTACTATAGTAACTCTTTCTGTTTTTATTATTGTTTTGCATAACGTCAACATTTACTTATTATTGTTTAGTGCTTGTGGGGTCATCTAGGTCATGGCTGAAAGGGGTGCCAGAGAGATAGGTAGATAGATAGATAGATAGATAGATAGATAGATAGATAGATAGATAGATAGATAGATAGATAGATAGATAGACAGACAGGTGAATGCAATGAAACAACTTAATACTCGGTGCCTCAAACCAAAGTTATTCTGTTTTTTGGAAAAACAGTTGAACAGCAACCTTGTGCTTTAAACTCCCAACAGAAGACAGAAACTTCATTAAACTTATCTAAACATTTAAATATATTGGCTTTCTGCATAACATGTACTTAACACTGCAACCCCATATTCAATGCCAGTAGCTAAAGACAATAAGCACTTAAGACTGTTGTACCAAACAAAGCAATGAAGCCAGTTTCTTCATCATCATCATCATCATCATCATCATTAAACTTCCTTTTCTCATTTTCTACATGAGGTCGGGACATCATGTCAACTGCTGCCGTCTCTCCATTCAGTGCCACTCTCCTGCCTTTGTCAGCATTCATGTCTGATTGTTGCAAGTCTTCTCTCACACAATTCACCCACTTCATTGCTGGATACACTTGTTTCTTCTTGTCGTCACCATGTTGATCCCAAATCTTCTTCACCAGATTGTCTTCTACTTTTCTGCACATGCACCCAAACCGCTGTAATTATCTCTTTGGCTATCTCTGCAATTGGAGCTACTTTGGCTTTTGCTCTTATTTCCTCATTTCTTTATCTGTCCCACAGTGTGCATCCTACCACCCATATCAGGCACTTCATCTCCACCACCTCTATTTTCCTCAGCTGCTCTGACTTAACTGCCCAGGTTTCTGCACCATGGACTAGTACTGGTTGCACCACTGTTTTATACACCTTACTTTTCAGCTTCTTTGCCATTCTTCTGTTAGATACTACATCTGACATTCTATGCCAGTTGGCTGCAGCCCCTCTGATTCTAGCTTTGACCTCCTCATTCCAACTTCCCTCCTCCTTAACTGCACCTCCTAGACACTTGAAACTGTTAACTTGTTCCACTACTTTCCCTTCCATCTCAGTTGTCATCTTCTTCTGAATTTCCCCATTTGCTTCCATTACAACTGTCTTATCTGTACTCAGTTTCATCCCATGTGTTTTCAGTTTTGCATTCCATCATGCTATCTTTGCTGAAGTTATTGTTCAGAGTCTGCCTATAGTGCCACATTGTATGCATACAGCAACTCTGTTGATCTGACCCCTCTGACTTGTTTGCTAATGTAGTCCATCACCAGTATGAACAGCAGTTGGCTCAGAGCTGAAATCGAATGCACACCCACTCCCACTAGGAACTCCTCTGTGAGACCGAATACTCTTCATACTTGAGTCATTGGGTCCTTTTACATAGCCTGCACTAATTCTACCAGTGTATATGGGACTTTGATCCACCACAAGACTGCCTAAATCAGCTTTCTTGAGACCCTGTCATATGCTTTCTACAAATCTAGGTATCCCCGTTTGGACTCTTTCCTCATCTCTAGCTTCTTCTCAACTATATATCTCACTGATCTGAATCTGAACTGCTTATCTCCCATTTCACTTTCTACTACTCTGCATATTTTTTTTATCAGTCACCCTCTCCAGAACTGTCATGCAATGTGAGAAGAGTTTGATATGTATGTACTGCCTCAGTTGTGACTTGTCCTCTTTGTTCTTGAACACTGGCACTAAAATGCTTATTCTCCAGTCATCTTGGATACAACTTTTTCTCCACACTGCTGTGAGAACCCTTATGAGCCATTTCTCACCCAGCATCTTTATTATATCTGCTGTGCCTCATCTGAGCCTGCTGCTTTCCCTGACTTCATTTCCTTAGCACTGTTCATACTTCATCTAGGGTGGGCTCTTCTTCTGTCATTGTAGGCAGTTTCTGGGGCAGTACAACTTCTGTGGGGTTTTCTTCATTTAGAAGCTGCTGGAAGTACTTCTTCCATCTGTCTTTGATGCCCTGTTGACTGGTGAGCAACTTGTTGCTGGTATACCTTATGAAGCAATAGCTTAGGTTGATTTGGGACCCAAAGTGGCCCCATTGATCTTTACGTGGAATATAAAGAATTAAGGTGGCAATTAAAATGTAATGCCACACATTATCCAGATATCGATGAGGTAGCTTCCATTTCTAGTGTCCTAAAATTGGAAGCTGATTTTTTTCAATAGACTTTTTGTATAGATATTTTTTTATAGATTCTTTGGCATCCTAAAGGACATCCTGGACAGGACTTCATTTTTAATTTTTGATTTTTTCATCACGGATGTAATATATTGGTGGGGTATGAGTGGATTTCGTTGCGCTATTAAATAAACATATTTATATGTTTTGTTCTATGTAATTAAGTAATTTAAGTAGGGCATGGTTTGCAATATTCAAGAGAGGAAGATAGGCTTTAATGTAGTATGCTATGTAATGGCATTTGCCTTTAAACTATCATTAGATGACTTTAAATGATTTTAATTAATAAGGTCAGGTGGTTTTGGTAACAGTACATAAACAATGTGATTTGATAGATTTTTAGTTTGTTCTGAAGAAGTCAAAGTTGATCATATACTTGTTGCTCAGGCTGCTGCAGAGAGACTGACCTACTGCCAGCTGTGGTATTGAGAAAAGATGAGTGTTTATTCTCATTTTTTGTCTGAATTTTGATTTAATATCTCTGTAATCTGTACAACTGTACTTATTCTTCTTCTTGTTTGTCCCCACTCACCCTCCCTGTTCTTGTTTTGGTGTTAGTGTTGGTGGCTCTGGAAATGACCGCCCCTCCTGTAAGTCTGTATTTGAACACTCCTCCTGAGTCCATCTCATTTGCTCACTTAACCGAATACAGTGAGATCATATTCTGAGTCTAATGTTCACTCTACATAATACAGAGAGAAGATTTGAGAAGGCCAACCCACTTAGGTTCTTCCTTCATCTCTCCTTGCACTTTACTAACAAAAAAAAAATTTTTTCATCTGCTTTGTGTTTCCTCCTACTTTATTTTGCTTTTGCCTCTTCTTAAAAGTACTCAGTTTTATTTATTCTTCTGCACTTATTGCTGCTTGGTAGTAACCTGATTAAATTGTAACTGTTATTCTAAGTTTTTTGGTTTAAGCACTTGGGCTTCATACCGGTTGTTTTACATTAAGAGGGTTTGTGGTCTGCATTGTTGTGGCAGGACAGGTAACCGACATCCTTCTAAGCTGGGAATTGCTGATTGAAAGCTCAATGTCTGCTATTCTAAAAGTGTATTAGTTCTGGTTTAAGCACTTGGGCTTTAGGCCAGTTATTCTACATTAAGAAGGTTTGTGGTCTGCACTCTTGTGGGAGAAGAGGCTGGATTCTGCCCTTCTCAGCTGGGAATTTCTGGTCACAGGCTTATTGTGCCTGCTTATTCAAACTGTTTCTTTCTGAAATTGGTGCACCTTGTTGCTGTAGCATAGGACCAGATTCAGGTCTGCTGAATCTAGCTTTGTTTGTATAACTAGAGCACTGATCCAGGCCATCTTTTTTGGAGAAGGTTCCCCTGCACCCTAGTAGCAGGAGTGTGCAGTTAGAACTTGTCTGATTGAAGACTGCTGGAACTGGGCTCAGTTTTGAGTTTTATTCTGGTTAATTGGGTAACTTGTTTAAATCAGATTGTTCGTTTTTTATTGTTTTATTTATAAAAAAAAAAAAAATTGCACATTATTCATCTGCTTTTACTGTATTTGTGTTTCTTCCTACCTTATTACTAGGGGCATTGACTACAACTCTGAACTGAAATATATAACAATAAGCATCTTTTTATGCACATTTAAAGTGTTTTTTTGATTGTATCTGCTTTATTTTCTGAAAAAAATATATATATGTATATACTTGTTTCCCGCCTTTCTAAGCTAGCATAGTCCAGTGTTCAGGTTAGTGCTGAATTCAGGGCTGTGTTACAAATCTCTATGTTTGCCCATACCTTACTTGGATAGAAGGAAGTTTCTCTGTTCACCTGTGAGAGAGGGGAGCTTTGAGCAGCCTATCTGTCCCTGGAGGAGTGGTTTCAGCACAGAAAGTAGTAGTTTATTGGCCATTTTGGGCTAATTTCTATCTTTTTCATTTCCCTGCTATAAATACTGCATTTGCCCAGTTTTGCACACCGGGCAGCGCCGGTCAGCAAGGGTATAACTATTCCCGGCTCCACAAAGTCTCCTCTTTAATTTTTCCCTTGGAACTAGACAAACTTTCATCTTAAGCACTCAAGCCATTCATTTCTCAGCCCGGCACTTCCTCAAAATGCATAGCAAGCACTTATAAACCCTAGCACTACAGAAGGACAAGGCTTTCTATTTGACCTTACCAGCCATTCAGTAAAACAGTTTACTGTACCTATCCAGGCATGTCCAAAGGGCAGTTTCAGGTGTACTCTCCAGTCCAACTGGTGAATCTGGGCATTTTGAGGCAATGTTACAACTGCCACATGTATACAGACAACCCTCTCCTCCTACCACCAAACGCTAATACATGCGAGAGATGCAATTATACAGCCAAACTGGAGGCTAAGCTCTCTCAACGCAAGACTGGATCAGACAGTCAAGAGGCAAAGGGAAATACTGGCATCACACCACCAGTCTCACACAGGCCCATTAAACCAGCACCGGCAAAAAACACACATAAATACACGAAAACATACTCAGAGGCTCTAAATAAAAATCTGAAAAAGCAATAGAGCCCTTCAAAGCAGACATCCAAGCAACCTCCACCCCCCAACACAAACCATGAAACACATACTTCACAAAACCAGTGTGCCACGCAATCACAGCCCTCAAGGCAAAATAACATACCCAACATACTAGTAATAGGTGACTCTATAGTCAGACACACTGCCGTCCCACTCACTAGGCTGAATAAGAAGAAGGTTGCTGTTAGCTGCCTGTTGGGTGCCAGGATCCGCCACATAACACAAGCACTCAGGTCACTCCAGAACAAGTACAAATATGACTCTGTCATTGTCCATGTTGGTGTGAATAACCTGAGCCGTACCTCCCTGGACTAATGAAAAGAGACATGGAAGAGCTCTCTGATCACGTAGCCCAGGTCGGTATGATCCTGACCCTGAGTAGCATCCTGCCATCACCAAGAATGATACCACGGTATAAAGAAAAAAATTATCAATTTCAACAACTGGCTAAGTTTCTGGTGTCATTCAAAGGAGATCCAGTGTCTGTCTGCTTGGGATGACATGCTTGACAAGCCACGCTGCTTTGCCAGAGACGGCTTGCACCTGTCACCCTTAGGCTTTTGAATAGTGGTCAAGGCTCTTGCCACCCCCATAGTGCCTTTTTTAGGCAAGGCTCAAAAGACAAACCCACCACCGTAAATAGCACAAGTAACAAAAATCTGAGGGTAATACTAAACCTCAAAATGCATGCACTCGAGGCACTCCTCAGTATGGAGAAAATCGATATATGTGCAGTAACAGAAACCTGGTTTAAGGCTCCAGAGAGCACCCTAGCACTACCAGACTACAACTCATTCCATACATTTCGGCCACAGAACCTGGACCAAAATACAAAAGATGGGGGGGTATCCATATTCATCAAGGATACCCACACCTCCAGGTTAGTGGCACAACACAATGCTTTAGAGATTATCCACATGCAACTAACAATGGGCAAAACTGCAATTCAAATTGTAGCTTGCTACTGATCACCCATCATGTCCCAGGACCCATTCTGCATTTCTGGAAACACCGTGTAACATAAAGGTCCTACCAAACACCCTAATATTGGGTGATTTCAACTACCCAAACATTAACTGGGAGAACTACTCAAGTACTAACTCCCTTGCCCAACATTTCCTAGAATTTATAAACTCAAACACCCTGGAACAACTGGTCAACACTCCTACCAGAGGTGACAACATATTGGATATGGTCATCACCAACATGGGTGACCAGTGTTCCACACCGGAGGTCAACCCCTTGCTGGTTAGATCTGACCATAAACAAATCACTTTGGATATCCACATTCCGCCCCCAGCCCCAGACAAGGAAACCACAGTGAAAAACTTTTCAAAAGCAAACTTCACATTACTTAAGATGGAGGTGGAAAGTTTCAAAGCCCCCATGATAAAGGATAATGCTGTCCAAGCTGCAAAATCCTTTACTGATGCATTCTATGGGCACCTACAAGAATGCATGGATCTCGCTATCCCAAGCAAAACTAAGACTCACTCCTCCAAGAAAAGGAAATCAGTCTGGTGGACTCCTTCCATAAACAAGCTATACAATACAAGGAGGAAACTAGTACAGAAAAGAGTAAAATCCCAAGAAGGGAAGACATCCCTGATCAGTATCAGGAAGAAACTATGATTCCTCATAAAATCGTCCAAGGTGAGCTTTGAAAGAAAACTTGTCAAGGACTCCAAAGATAACCACAAGGCATTCTTTAGCTATGTCAAGAATCTAAGTGGCAATGCTCAGATCTGCTCGGAGTTAGTGCAGAATGGCACAAAATACACTAGACCAACTGATATTGCCAACATCCCGGCAAACAGATTCGGTGAAAACTTTACCCCCCTCTCACCCCCAAAATGGCCCATAACCATACCAGAAGAATGTACAGCCCCTGAAATCACAGACACTCAGGTTAAAATCATCCTCTCCAAAGCCAAAAACACAGCATCAGTGGGACCTGATGGTGTCCCAGGCTGCGTCCTACACTAGCTCAAAGATGAATTAACCCCTCACCTAAACACACTGTTCAAACTCTGCCTCCCCACAGGCTATGTACCCATAGAGTGGTACACAGCAACGGTTATTCTGCTCCACAAAGGTGGAGCCACAACAGACCCTGGGAACTATCGCCCTATAAGCCTGACTAGCTTGGTCTGCAAGGCTATGGAGCACATCATCATGGAACTCATTAACATAGACATTGGGAACCTCCAAACACTGGACCCTACCCAGTTCGGCTTTGCTAAGAGCAGATCATGCCTCCTAAACCTGGTGGACTTTTTTGAGACAGTTACCAAGGCTATAGATGAGGGAAAGGTGGTACACACAGCCTACCTAGACCTCACAAAGGCCTTCGACACCATTCCCCATTCTGGTATTATAGACAAGCTCACCAGCCTGAACATAAACCCCTATGTCACAAGATGGGTTGCCAATTGGCTCATGGACAAAACCCACATGGTGAGAGTTGTCGGAGCTAGGTCTGACTCTAAACCAGTTACAAATGGTGTTCCACAGGGCTCAGTCCTAGGACCCCTCCTGTTCAGCATATACTTCTTAGATGTACAGACAAGCACAGGAGGACTATGGCTGGCCAAGTTCACAGACGACTGCAAACTAGGGGCTATAATTGACACAGACATCCTCCAAAAGGGTCTCACTGAAACGAATACCTGTTGTCAAAATCATGGCCTCAAGCTAAATGCCAAAAAGTGCATAGTTATTTCCTTTGGAAATAACAAAGTACCTACAAACTACCACATAGGTGGTAGTCCCCTAAATACAGAAAACGTAATAAGGGATCTGGGGACCCAAGTAGATAGTAATCTCTCCTTTGATAATCACATTGCCAAAGTGGTTAGAAAATCCTTCTATGTGGCCCACCTAATCACAAAAGGGTTTGCATCCAGATCAAAAGAAGTCATTGTGCCCCTCTACTCATCACTCATCAGACCCATCATAGAGTACAACGTCCAGTTTGGGATGTACCTTACAAGACACCTGCAATAGCTGGAAAGACCACAGAAGTACCTCACCAAGAGGATCACTGGCCTCAAACAGATGCCTTATGCAGCTCGAGTGAAGAAACTCCATCTGTACTCAGTTGCATACCGCCTGCTTAGAGGTGATCTCTGCCTGACATACAAGGCCATGTCCAACCCAGAATTGATGGACATGCTCCACCTAAAGAAAACCTTATCCCCTCGAGTCACATGCTCCAGGGATCTAAACCTCACCACAACAATAAATAGGACATGCTAGAGGGATAGATTCCTGTCCCAGAGACTTCCCATGCTCTGGAACAAGATTCCAATCTACATTAGGCAGAGATCCTTGCTAGCACTCTTCAAGAGAAACCTTGACGAGTGGATGGGAAACAGAAATTTTACCCTGAGGATCACTTCAGTGGCTCTACTGGACAGAGGCACAGGGAACTAATCTAAGGGGATGGCGAAAGCCAACACATTCTGGCTAGGCTTATAAATGCCTTTGGGAAGATAGATTGTTTTTATTAGTTTATTAGTTTTGTTGTTTTGTGTTTTATTTTTCATATTTTCTTTAGAAAGATAATTACTTATGTTTCTAAGCTTTGTGGATTGAGTTTATTTAGCTATCACACTGTATTTCTTGGATATATAATAGTAACTGTAACACATCTGGATCTCCAATAGACTCAAAGAATGTTGTCCCTATTTAGCTACCCAGTCAAAAATTATTATGTATTATTTATTTGTTGACATTTATTGACCAGGAAAGTCCACTGGGCCAAAGGCCCATTTTCAGTGGAGGTCTAGGGAGAAAAGCTCCAAATATAGTTACAAAAAGAAGTGATTATTGTGAAATTGTCAGTGTATTGGATGAGTGTACTTTGCTGGGATGCTTTATGGAGATTGTTAATGAATATGTTAAAAAGCAGAGGCCCAATGATAGACCCTTGAGGGACTCCTGTATTGTTGATTAGGTATTGGGATTGTTTGTTTTGCCATCTGACAGATTGTTTATTGTGAAGATAGCTGTAGAACCAGGACAGAGAGTGTGAGAAGCAGTTTATGGTCTCAAGTTGTAAAAGAAGTTTAGGATGTGACACTGTATTAAAAGTCTTTGATAGGCCTGCATCAAGAGTTTTATTTACAGTATTGGTAAATGAAAGTAAGGCTGTAGTTGTGATGTGTGCTGGCTGAAAGATGTGTTGGATGGGTGCAAGTAAGTTATCGTTAGTGAGATCTTTTAGCAATTGAGAATGAATACACTTTTCTAGGATTTTAGTTAGAGGTGAAAGTAAAGAGATGGACTGCACCTGCAGTCCTGATAGTTGGAGAGTCACTGGTGTTACCTCTTTTATGTAGCGGAGTTATAATGGAGCTTTTCCAAAGTTGTGGGACGTATGATTTGGAGATGGATCGATTAATGAGAATGCTGACAGGGAAGGCTATAGTATCAGCTGCAAGTTTTAGGTTTTCTGCTGGGAGGCCATCGGAAGAGGGGGAACATGGCTTTAGTTTTGAAAGTAGTTTGCACACTAGAGAGGTGGGTACTGGTTGCATGGTAAAAGTGGGACTGGGAGAAATATTATTTGAGTTGCAATTTGCAGAGGGGGAGTCGAAGTTTGAATGAAGGTGGGAATACTTGTTGTTTTCATTGCAATTTGCACTTTTATTAGTTTGCAGAAAGAAGCCATTAGCAAGTTTTTGCATAGTATCAATAAAATGAGAGTTGAATGCTTGGGCAATTTCATGTGGGTCTTTGTGAGGAGATAGTGTAGGGTTATGCTGAGTTCCAGGATTAAGAAGTGAGGAAACTGAATTCCAGAACATTTTGGGGTTGTTTCTTTGGGTAGAAAGTTTTGTGGTGAAATATTTTTTATTATTGATGACATGCTTTTTGGCACTGTTGCAAAGCTGCTTATATTTGAGTTCATTTTGTGGTGTTTTAATAGCTGTTTCGATTGTTTTGTTAAACAAGGGGCATGGTTAGACTTCATTCTTTTGGTACATATGGGGAGAGGCTGTTAAGAGTATTAAGAAAGACTTTGTTGAAGTAGTTAACTGCATCGTCTAGTGGGAGTATCTTGGTTGGGTATCAATTGTGGGCTTTTAGTGTATCTAAAAATATCTGTTGGTTAAAATGGATAAGATTCCTAGATGTTCTTAGAGAATGAAATTTGCCTATTTGTGTTTGGATTCTATGGGTAAAGACAGGTAGATGGTCACTAAAGGTATCAGGAAGGGTTCCGGCCTTGGCATATTTTTAGGGTGTGAGACTAGTATCCAGTCAATGGTTGACTCAGTTTGTTTATTTATCCTACGTGTGGGGTCTGTGATGAGTTGAGTAAACTTATATGATTTCATGGAGAGTTGAGGATGATAATAAGAATGATGGTTGTTTAACATGTTGTGGGTCATCCATTATAGTACATCTTCAAGACTATGTATATTTTGACCTGGGGAATATAAAGTACAGCAATGCATAACTGTTTTCTATTGTTAATGTGTAGATTTGCCAGTAATAGTTCCTTAGTTCCAAATGTTAGAACAGGTTTGAAAAATAGTGTAATAGCTAAAGTGTCATGGTAGATTAATGCAACACCTCTGCCTTTTTTGTGCAGCCGATCATTTCTAAGAATATTGTACCCTGGAGGGATTATTTCAGTGTCAGATATATGTGGTTTCAACCAGGTTTCTGTGTGTGCCACAATATCTGGGGAGTAATGAGTGAGCCAGGCATGAAATTCTGTGATTTTGTTACAGATATGTTGCACATTAATTGTTATTATGCAAAGGTTTTTGCTACTGGAAGAAATATTGTGTGTTGAAGAGTTAATTGGTCCTGGATTGTGGTGATTGTCACCATTGAGAGAGGACCTGGTAATGATATGTAAGGATGGACAGATGATGGGATAATGAGAGAGGTCAGAGGAAGGGATTATAAGCAAATTTCAGTTTGATTCTGACAGCAAAGAATTTTAGCTTTGTTAGGTGACAGGTATAGCAAGTGATTAAAGAAGGTGAGATGTCAGAAAACTTTTAGTATTAGTGTGGGGAGCCATGGATAGAGTGGGAGAAACTGAAGATGAGGAATTGACTTTAGTAAGGATGGAGGTGGTATGGGATTGAAAGAAAAGAGCACTGGTAAGGGTAATTATGCCAGTACAGAATTTTAAGGCGTGGGATATGTTACCTAATGACAGAGGTACAGTAGATTAGAGAAGGAGTAGGAGGTAGCTTTTTGAGTGGAGGAAGACTGAAGGGAGGGTCTAGTAAATTGTGATGCAGAGGGTGGCTATTGTGGTGCAGTTATGGTAGGATACTGGTAATAGTATAATGGATTCTATTGGGTGATAGAGAAGAGGGGAGGGACTTACAGTAAGTATAAATGTAATTGAAGAGGGGGTGGGTGGGAATGGGGGTATGGTATGAGAGCGGAGTGAGCCCAGAGCAAAGTATGGCTAATGGACCAGTTTGTGCCCAGTCCCAGAAAAGATCGGAGTAGCAAAAAAAAAATCTCAAATCCAGTAACAAAGGTAAGCGAAACTGGGGCCTAAAATGTAACTAAAATGGTCACTAGGTGGGGAGGGCTCAAAGCTGGGACAGTAAAAGCAGCCAAGAGAAAAAGGGAAAGTCTGAAACACAATGCCCTTGCACTAAAAGAGATTACTTAATGTGAAGAGCAGAGCTAAACATATCCCAAGAAAGGTATCATAAGGGGAATTATAGTGGTTTTCTAGCTGGGTAGGGCTGACTAGCATTTGATTAGTAAGATTGGGAAAGATTACTAATGCCCTATGGGAAGGGGCAGAACAGGCCAAATTGATACTTTAGAAGTGACAGAGCAGCATGCTCCCAAAATCATTTAAATAGGAGGTCCGTGGTTATTTATTCATTTACTTTTCTCTTGCAGGTTTATATCCCTGAGCACTGGAGGTGGACCCATTCGCTTAAGTGACAGGGTCGAACCTCTGGAGGGTTGACTTCACAAGACTTCAGAGGTTAGGAGAATTGGAAAAAGATAAGGATAAGACATATAGGTTCATAAGTGTGTACTAGGCTAATGACCTTGGAGCCTTTACAAGCCTAGCCCATATGATTACCCTGGCATCGTGCCACCCGACCTTAGTTCCTAATAGTGCCTCTGTTGAGTAGAGCCACTGGATTGATCCCCGGGGTGAATTTTCTATTTCCCATCCACTCATCAAGACTTCTCTTGAAGAGGGCCAGTGAGGTGCTCTGTTTGACATGTATGGGAAGTCTATTCCATAGCATGTGCATTCTCTGGGTTATGAATCTAACCCTCCAGCATGTTCTGTTGATCGTGGTAATGAGGTAGAGGTCTCTGGAGCATGTGGTGCTGAGGGATTGGGATTTCTTTAGATGTTGCATTTCCAACAGAGCTGGGTCAGAAACCTTTTTATAAGTCAAGCAGAGATCGCCTCTAAGTAGGTGATATTAGACAGAGAATAGTTGGAGTTTTTTGAGTCTGTCCATATAGGACAAGTGTTTAAGGCCTAGGATCCTCTTTGCAAGATACTTTTGTGGCCTCTCCAGTTGTTGCAGGTGTCTAGTGTGGTACATGCCAAATGGGGCATTGTACTCGATGATTGGCCTAATGAGGGAAGAGTAGTGGGAGACAATGGCCTCTTTCTTCCTGGATGCAAAACCCTTAGTAATGAGATGTGCCACATAGAAGGACTTTCTGACCACAGTAGCAATGTGGTGGTCAAAAGAGAGGTTGCTGTCAACCTGTATTCCCAGATCTCTTATAATGCCTTCTGTGTTCAGTGGACTACCATCGATGTGGTAATTCATGGGAACCGGGTTTTTCCCAAAGGGGATGATGACACATTTTTTGGCATTGAGCTTAAGGCTATGGTTCTGACACCAGTTGTTGGTCTCAGTGAGGCCTTTCTATAGAATGTCAACATCACTTGGGGACTTAATAATAGCTCCCAACTTGCAATTGTCTGTGAACTTTGTCAGCCAGAGTCCCTTTGTGTTGGCCTGGACTTCAGAGAAGTAGATACCAAACAGGAGGGGACCCAGGACTGAACCCTGTGGAACTCCACTCATGACTGGTCTTTAGTCTGACTTGGAGTCAGCTACTTTCACACTGTGATTTATATCTGTGAGCCAGTTTGCAACCCACCTCGTGATATATGGGTTGATGCTTAGCTTAGTGAGTTTTTCTATGTTTCCTGAGTGGGGAATGGTATCAAAGGCCTTGGCCAGATCAAAGTAGGCTGTATGAACCACCTTGCCTTCATTCAAAGATATGATGACTGACTCAAAGCAGGCATGATATACCCTTCACAAAACCAAACTGTGTGGGATCCAGAGTTTGGAGATTTCCTATATCCTTGTTTATTAGGTTCATGATGGTGTGTTACGTAGCATTGCATATCAGACTCATCAGGCTAATAGGGTGATAGTTCCCAGGGTCTGTAATCATTCCTCTTTTATGGAGTGCAGCAGTGTGCCATTCAGTAGTGACAAAGCCTGAGTTGAGGGTGTGGTTGAACAGGGCACACAGGTGAGGTGCCAGTTCACTCTGTAGTTCATGTAGAGCACAGCCAGGGATATTGTCAGGTCCCATAGAAGCTGTATTCTTGGCCTTGGACAGTGCTGTTCTAACATGTGAAGAAGTAATACTGGGTGCCTGGCAATCTACTAAGATTGTGATTGTTCCTTTGGGGGAGGAGGGGGGGGTAAAGTTGACACTGAATCTGTTGGCCAGTATAATGGCAATATCTGCTGGCTTGTTATAGTATAGGAGGTACCATTGTGCAGTAGCTCAGAGCAAATTTGGGTATTGCCATGGAAATTCTTTACATAACTATAGAAGGCCTTGTGGTTGTCTTTAATATCTGTTGCAATCCTGTTTTCATAGCTAGCTTTAGAGGATTTGATGAGGGATCGCAACTTTTTGTTGAGGCTGATAAGGGAGATTTTCCGGTCTTGGGACTTTACCTTATTCTGCATCAGTTTCCTCCTCCTTCTGTTGTAGAGTTTGTTTATGGCAGGGGACCACCAGATTGGTTTCCTGTTTTTGGAGGAGAGCATCTTCTTTTTATTTGGTATGGCGTGATCCATGCATTTGTGTACATATTCATACAGTGCATTGGTGTATGACTCGGCGGTCATGCAACTATTCTCCATTTGCATGGGTACCGTGAAGTTAGCCACCTCTGTTTTTAGGAGCCCAAAGTTAGCTTTGGAGAAGTTTTTCATGGTGGTTACCTTTGCGGGGGGGGGGGGGGGGTATTTCCAAGGTTTTAGTTTGTGGTTGAATCTAACCAAGGAAGATGCCATGGCTATGGGCACTGCATGTGCAAATAGCTACGCCAACTTGGCTTTGGTCAGCTGGGAAGAGCAAAATGTGTTGTCAAATAATAATCCATTCTTTGGACAAATACTTTGGTACGTCCGCTTTGTGGATGACGTGTTTATGCTGTGGAGAGGCTCTGGTATTGATTTGGCACAGTTTTTGGAATATTTGCATTGAACTACTGATTTTTTAAGTTTCACTTACCATAGTTCCAACACCAACATCAGTTTCCTTGATGTGCAGGTTAGTAAATCTGTTTTAAATAGTCTTTACAGTAATATTTATTTTAAACCCACTATAAAAAATACTCTTTTTTACAAATCTAGTATGCACCCTAGACACGTTCCTAGGAACATGCTCAAGGGTCAGGTTTTTTAGAACACTGTGACTGCATAGCAGAGATGAAGATGCAGTAGCTGCCCTATCTAATTTAAAAACAGAATTTTTACATAGGGGATACTCGCTTGCAGACATTGAACAGACTGTCTCTAATGCCTGGAAGCTGAGAAGTACTAGATGTAAACCCTATTTTAATGCTGGTGATGCTGTTGACAATACAAGATATACTAACAGAACTAGTAATGATTTTAGAGTGATGTTTCAGTTTTCCAGTAACATCAATCAATACTTAGATATAGTCAAAAAGCATTGGTATTTGCTACAAGAAGTGCCTGGATTGGTAGACAAGGTCGGACATTCTCCTATTTTTAGTTTTAGAAATAATAAATCCCATAAACAACATCTATGTCATGGTGAATTATCTAGAACTATTATTAGATCCAATCAGCATGGTACTTTTCCATGCAGAAATTGCAGTGCTTGTCAATTTATATATAGTAAAAATAAATATGTACATCCTACTAGGAAATTTTCTTTGTACATTAATCAATACACTGATTGCAGATCTACAGATGTGGTCTATTATTGTTTTTGTGTACAATGTCCTGCTTTTTATGTAGGAAAACAAATAGAATGCTTAAAGATCGTATTTTAGACCACCTAAGAGATATTAGTAATAATAAGCCATCAAATGCTCTAGCCAATCATGTTATGTCCAATGACCGTTCTCATTCCTTTAAGTTCTTTGTTCTACAACATATTCATAGAAACACCAGAGGTGGTGACATTGAGAATATCACAGAGGGACATGAACAGAAGTGGATTTTGAAACTTAATGCTGAAAAGTATCCTGGTTTGAATGCTACTACTTCCTTGGTCCCTTTTTTAAAGGCCAGACATCTCAAGCATTAAGATTAGCTAAGTTCTTTCAAAATTAGTCTATGTATTTAACTAGCTTTTAGTTTCCAAGTATTCTATTTAACTTTTTCCTGCCTAGTATTTTTCCATGTTTTATAATGATTTTATAAGTTTTTTAAGTGCTTTCTCATGTATAGTATTTCATTCCTTCTTGTACAATGTTTTTAAGCAATGTTTTTAAGCAATGCTTTTTTTAGTTTGAGCATGAGGCTTAATTGTTTTTCACTGCTACTTAATCATTGTGTGATTTTTATTTATTAATTGGCACTTTAGAATCTCTATTTAAACCTGTGCATTTTTTACTGTGGTGTCTGATGAAGCAACTTCGGTTGTGAAAGCGCTTACCACTTTGTACTTTGCTGTGATTAAACGTTTGCTGTGTGTTATCTTGGTGCATTTTTTACTTTTTACCTTTCATTTGGATTTATTTCTGCACCAAGGTTTTACCCAACACGGTTTCTTTAGTTTTCTGTTTCTAACCAAGGAAGAGTTGACTATTGGTGTAGAGCAATGGTCGCCCATGTTAGTAATGATCAGGTTATGGATGTTGCTACCTCTGTTGGGGGTAAGAATGAGCTGGTCCAGGGCATTGGAATTAATGAATTCCAGGAAATGTTGGGCAAGTGTATTGGTACACGAGTAGTTTTCCCAGTTAATGGAGGGGTAGATTAAGTCACCCAGTATGAGAGTGTTAGGTTGGACCCTAATATTCTCCAGGGTGCTTAGGAATGTAGAGTGCAAGTCTTGGGACATGGTTGGGGACCAATAGCAGGCTACGACCTGAATCACTGTCTTACCCAATGTTAGCTGCACCTGAAGTATCTCTGATGCATTATGTTGAGCTATCAGTCTGGAGGTGTATGCATCCTTTATGAATATGGAAACACCACCACCTTTGGAGCTTCAGTCCAAGTACTGGGGCCGAAAGGTGTAGAATGAGTTATAGCCTGTTAGTGCAGGGGTGCTTTCTGCTGCTTTAAACCAAGTCTCTGTTACAGCACAAATGTCAATGTTCTCCATTTTGAGGAGTGCTTTGAGCGAGTGCATTTTGAGATTTAGACTTCTAGCGTTGAGCAGTATGACCCTCAGATTGCATTTGTTTGTTGCTGTTACAGTGGTAATTTGGTCTTTGCAACATTGCTTAAAAAAGGCACTATAGGGGTGGCAAGAGCCTTGGCCAGCATCCAGAAACCCAGGGGTGACAGATGCAGGCCACCTCTGGCAAAGCATTGAAGTCTGTTGATCATGTCATCCCAGGCAGACAGATACTGGATCCCCTTAGAATGACACCAGAAACTTAGCCAGTTATTGAAATCAATAATTTTCTGCCTGTACTGTGGTATCATAGGTTCATAGGTTCATACTAGGCTATCTGCCCTAGGGCATTTATAAGCCTAGCCAGAGTGTGTTTGGCTTTCACCACCCATTTTAAATTAATTTTGCTATGCCCTTTTTCGAGGTTAGTATACTGTGCCTCTGTCTAACAGTGACACAGAAGTGATACCCGGGATAAACCTACGATCTCCCATCCACTCATCAAGATTCCTCTTGAAGAGAGTCAATGAGGGACTCTGCCTAACCTGGACTGGGATTTTATTCCAGAGTGAAGGGAGCCTCTGGGTTATGAATCTGTCCCTCCAGCATGTCCTATTTATTCCAGTGCTGAGGTTCAAGTCTCTCGAGCGCGTAGCTCAATGGGATTTAGATTTTCTGAGGTGCAGCATGTCCATTAATTCCGGGTTGGACATGGCTTTATATGTCAGGCACAGATCACCTTTGAGCAGGTGGTATGCCACTGAGTAGAGCTGGAGTTTCTTTAACTGGGCAGCATATGGCATCTGTTTGAGCCCTTTGATCCTCTTGGTGAGGTACTTTTGGGGTCTTTCCAGTTGCTGCAGGTGTCTGGTAAGGTACATCCCAAAAGGGACTTTGTACTCAATTATGGGCCTGATGAGGGATGAGTAAAGAGGCATGATGACCTCCCCTGATCTAGACGTGAATCCCTTCATGATTAGGTGGGCTATATAAAATGTTTTTCTAACCACTTTGGCCACGTGATTGTCAAATGAGAGATTGCTATCATCTTGGGTCCCCAGGTCCCTAATTACTTCTTCTGTACTTAATGGATTACCACCTATGTGGTAATTTGTGGGCACTTTGTTTTTGCCAAAGGGGATGACTATACACTTTTTGGTGTTTAGCTTGAGGCCATGGCTCTGGCACAAGTTGTCTGTTTCGATGAGGCCCTTTTGGAGGATGCTTGTGTCGGCTGGAGAGTCTATTATGGCACCCAGTTTGCAGTCATCTGTGAACTTGGTCAGCCATAGTCCTTCTGTGTTGGCCTGTACCTCAGAGAAATATATACTGAACAAGAGAGGTCCCAGGACTGAGCCTCATGGGATGCCACTTGTAACTGGTTTGGAGTCTGACATGGCTCCAGCGATTCTAACCATGTGAGTACTGTCCTTGAGCCAGTTTGCAACCCATCTAGTGACATAGGAGTTCATATTTAAGCTGGTGAGCTTATCTATAATGCCCGAGTGGGGTACTGTATCGAAGGCTTTTGCAAGGTCCAGGTAGGCTGTGTGGACCACATTCCCCTCGTCAATGGCCTTGGTGACTGTTTCAAAGAAATCGACCAAGCTTAAGAGGCAGGATCTGCCATTAACAAAGCCGAACTGGGTAGGATCCAGTGTCTGTAGGTCCCCAATATCTTTATTTATGAGGTCCATGATCTTTTCCATAGCTTTGCAGACCAAGCTAGTCATGCTTATGGGGCGATAGTTTCCAGGAACCATTGAGGCACCACCTTTGTGGAGAGGGACCACTGTTGCTGTACGCCACTCTTTGGGTACATATCCTGTAGTAAGGCTGAGATTGAACAGTAGTTTTAAGTTTGGGTTTAGCTCTTCTTGGAGTTAATGTAGGATGCAGCCCGGGACACCGTCTGGTCCCATTGATGCTGTGTTTTTTTGTGCTCTTACCTGAGCATCTGAGATGTCAGGGGGGCAGCACTCTGCTGGGATAGATATTTGCCCTTTTGGTGGGGAGGAGGGGGAGAAGTTTGCGCTGAACCTGTCATTTAGGATGTTGGCAATGTCTGTGGGTTCGGTGTATATTTTGTCATTTTGGACTAATTCTGAGCATATCTGGGAATTCCCACCCAGGTTCATAGGTTCATAGGTTCATACTAGGCTATCTGACCTAGGGCATTTATAAGCCTAGCCAGAGTGTGTTTGGCTTTCGCCACCCATTTTAAATTAATTTTGCTATGCCTTTTTTTGAGGTTAGTATACTGTGCCTCTGTCTAACAGTGGCACAGAAGTGACAGCTGGGGTAAACTTACGATCTCCCATCCACTCATCAAGATTCCTCTTGAAGAGAGTCAATGTGGGATTCTTCCTAACCTGGACTGGGATTTTATTCCAGAGTGAAGGGAGCCTCTGGGTTATGAATCTGTCCCTCCAGCATGTCCTATTTATTTCAGTGCTGAGGTTCAAGTCTCTCGAGTGCATAGCTCGATGGGATTTGGATTTTCTGAGGTGCAGCATGTCCATTCATTCCGGGTTGGACATGGCTTTATACGTCAGGCACAGATTGCCTCTGAGCAGGCGGTATGCCACTGAGTAGAGCTGGAGTTTCTTTAACCGGGCAGCATATGGCATCTGTTTGAGCCCTTTGATCCTCTTGGTGTGGTACTTTTGGGGTCTTTCCAGTTGCTGCAGGTGTCTGGTAAGGTACATCCCAAAAGGGGCATTGTACTCAATTATGGACCTGATGAGGGATGAGTAAAGAGGCACGATGACCTCCCCTGATCTAGATGTGAATCCCTTCATGATTAGGTGGGCTATATAAAATGTTTTTCTAACCACTTTGGCCACGTGGTTGTCAAATGAGAGATTGCTATCAACTTGGGTCCCCAGGTCCCTAATGACTTCTTCTGTACTTAATGGATTACCACCTATGTGGTAATTTGTGGGCACTTTGTTTTTGTCAAAGGGGATGACTATACACTTTTTGGCATTTAGCTTGAGGCCATGGCTCTGGCACCAGTTGTCTGTTTCTATGAGGCTCTTTTGGAGGATGCTTGTGTCGGCTGGAGAGTTGATTATGGTGCCCAGTTTGCAGTCATCTGCGAACTTGGTCAGCCACAGTCCTTCCGTGTTGGCCTGTACCGCCGAGAAATATATACTGAACAAGAGAGGTCCCAGGACTAAGCCTTGTGGGATGCCACTTGTAACTGGTTTGGAGTCTGACATGGCTCCAGCAATTCTAACCATGTGGATTCTGTCCTTGAGCCAGTTTGCAACCCATCTAGTGACATAGGGGTTTATATTTAAGCTGGTGAACTTATCTATAATGCCCGAGTGGGGTATTGTATCGAAGGCTTTTGCGAGGTCCAGGTAGGCTGTGTGGACCACCTTCCCCTCGTCAATGGCCTTGGTGACTGTTTCAAAGAAATCGACCAGGTTTAAGAGGCAGGATCTGCCCTTAACAAAGCCAAACTGGGTAGGATCCAGTGTCTGTAGGTCCCCAATATCTTTATTTATGAGGTCCATGATGATCCTTTCCATAGCTTTGCAGACCAAGCTAGTCAGGCTTATGGGGCGATAGTTTCCAGGATCCGTTGAGGCACCACCTTTGTGGAGAGGGACCACTGTTGCTGTACGCCACTCTTTGGGTACATATCCTGTAGTAAGGCTAAGATTGAACAGTAGTTTTATGTTTGGGTTTAGCTCTTCTTGGAGTTCATGTAGGACGCAGCCCGGGACACCATCTGGTCCCATTGATGCTGTGATTTTTGCTTTGGAGAGGGCGGTTCTTACCTGAGCATCTGAGATGTCAGGGGGGCAGCACTCTGTTGGGATAGATATTTGCCCTTTTGGTGGGGCGGGGGGGAGAAGTTTGCACTGAACCTGTCAGCTAGGATGTTGGCAATGTCTGTGGGCTCGGTGTATTTTTTGTCATTTTGGACTAATTCTGAGCATATCTGGGAATTCCCACCCAGGTTCCTAACATAACTAAAGAAAGCCTTGTGATTATCCTTAGTGTCCTGTGCAGTTTTTCTCTCGAAGCTGGCCTTAGACGATTTTATGAGTGCCCATAGTTTTTTGCTAATACTGATCAGAGATGCCTTCCCTTTTTGGGATTTTGCTCTATCATGTAGTAGATTCCTCCTTCTATTGTATAGTTTGTTTATGGCTGGGGTCCACCAGACAGGACGTCTGCCTTTGGAGGATTGGGTCTTGTTTTTTTTTGGGATTGCATGATCCATGCATTCCTGAAGGTGTTCATAGAATGCGTTTATAAAGGATTCTGCGGTCTGGGCCTTATTTTCCACAGGCCCAGGGGCTTTGAAGGATTCCACCTCAGTTTTGAGGAGTGTGAAATTTGCTTTAGAGAAGTTTTTCACTGTGGTTTGCTGGGCAGGGGGTGGGGTCAGGATGTGAATATCCAGTGAGATTAGTTTATGGTCTGATCTTACCAGTGAGGGATACACTTCTGGTCTGGAGCATAGAGTCCCCATGTTGGTGATGATCAGGTCCAGTATGTTTTCCCCTCTTGTGGGAGTGGTAACAAGTTGTTCCATAGCATTTGAGTTTATAAATTCTAGGAACATTTGGGCTAGGGTGTTGGAGCTAGAGTAATGCTCCCAGTCTATGTTTGGGTAGTTGAAGTCACCCAATATAATGGTGTTTGGAGAGACCTTCATATTTTCCAGTGTTCTCAGGAAGGCCGAGTGGGGTTCCTGGGTTTGGGAGGGTGGTCTGTAGCAGGCTATAAACTGGAAGGCAGTTTTACCCACTGTTAGTTGCACATAGTCTCTGATGCTTTGTGCTGTGCCACCAACCTGGAGGTGTGGGTATCTTTGACGAATATTAATACTCCCCCCTCCTTTTGTGGTTCGGTCCAAGTTTTGGGGCCAAAAAGCATGGTGTGAGGTATAACCTGGTAGTACTCGGGTGCTCTTGGGAGCCTTGAACCAGATTTCTGTTGCTGCACAGATATCGATGTTCTCCATGCTAAGAAGAGTTTCGAGTGCATGCATCTTGAGGTTTAGACTTCTGGCGTTGAGTAGCATTACTCTTAGTTTCTTATCCCTTGTGATACCTATGGACGTGGGTTTGTCTTTTGAGCCTTGCCTAAAAAAGGCACTATGGGGGTAGCAAGAGCCTTTGCCAATATCCGAAAGCCCAGGGTTGACAGGTGTAAGCTGTCCCTAGCAAAGCATCGTGGCTTGTCGAGCATGTCATCCCAGACTGACAGGCATTGGATCCCCTTTGAATGACACCAATACTTAAGCCACTTGTTGAAATTGATCATCTTGTCTTCATATTGTGGCATCATTCTTGGTGAGGGTAAGATGCTACTCAAGGTCAGGGTCATACCGGCCTGGGCTAGATGCTCAGAGAGCTCCTCTATGTCTCTTTTCATGTAGTCCAGGGAGGTACGTCTCAGGTCATTCACACCAGCATGGACAATGACTGAGTTATATTTGTACTTTTCTTGGAGTGACCTGAGTACTTGTGTTATGTGGCCTTACTGAGTAGAAAGAAGAAAAAACTCTGGGTGATGGTAGGATGCTGCTCAGGGCTAGTGTCATACCCACCTGGGCTACATAATCCGAGAGCTACTCCGTGTCTCTTTTCATGTATTTCAGGGAGGTATGTCTCAGGTCATTCACACCCACACATACAATGACAGAGTCATATTTGTACCTGTTGTTGAGGGACCTAAGTGCTTGCATTATATGGCGGATTCTGGCACCTGTCAGACAGCTGACTGTTACTTTCTCCTTATTCAACCTGGTGAGTGGGACATCAGTGTGCCTCACTATCAAGTTACCTATGACTAGTGTGTTGGGCATGTTGTTTTGCCTTAGGCGCTTTGGTTGAGGGGGACACTGTTTAAGAAAGTTATGTGTCTCGTGATTAGTGTTGTGTTGTGGTGGTTGAGTGTGTTTCTGCCTTGGAGGTCTCTGCTGTTTGGGTAGATTTTTGAGAGCCTCCGTGAAGGTGGGTGTGTGGTTTGTATTTTTATGTGAAGGCAGTGCTGGTGTGTGCTCTGGAGGGCTATGTGTTCCATGTGGTGTGGTGTAAGTGCTGACCTTCTCCTCTTGACCAACTATTCCAGTCTTGGCTGGAGAGTGTGGGGCTTCCAATTTGGATATATAAGTGCATCTCTCACAAGGGTGAAATACAATCCAGCTATAAAATGTATTTACAGAATGGCAAAATAACAGGTAATGTGGAAAAAGCATTATAGTAAATAAATATGTGCATCTAGAACATACTTGGAAGGAGCAGTTTCACAAAGCAATAAATGAAAATTAAAAAAATGTGGCTATGGAAAATGGTGCTATAAACAGAAATACTGGAAGTAACGGAAAATAAAATCAATGGCAACAGTCTTGCAGTATTAAACTGGCTTTAATCCATGTATTGAAAAAAATGTTCTTTATTTTGTGAAAGAAGGAAGTGAAACTGAGTTTTATAAATACCAGCTGAAACCAGCACATTAATTACACAAAGGTAAGGCTATTAGAACCCCATGTGAAACTCACAATTTCATTTATTCCTAAAAATGTAGTAGTTGTTAAAACTTTCTTTTAACATGAAGACTAAACTAGATTGACTGGTTGCCTGCAATTTAATAGCAATGTAGTTTCTAGCTCCATAATAAATGATCATAATCTTAATGTTACAAAGTAACTATTCATTCTAGTTGATACTTTGTTTTCACAACAATGTCCAACAAGGCATTGTTGAATGTTCTCGCCATTGTTAGCACTCCTAGTTACTGTTACAATCTGCACATGCTGTTAAGTTATTTAAGCATTGTTAAGCCTCAGAGTCACTGTTCAACTTTTAGGCACTGTTAAAATGTTTACATATTGCTACTACTGCTCTGCATTGTTAGGCTTGCCAGATTATTGTTTTAGCATTCAGGGAATGTTTACACTTTTAGATATTGTTTAAACTACTAAGCATTGTTTGAGCTATGCTGATGGACATGCACATATATTCACAAATTGATACTTCCTTAAAAATGTATTTTGTACACATTATTTGTATAACTTCATCTAAGGAAGTACAGATGAGTCTCGAGCCTTTGTAGAGTGCAGCTGTTTGTTTACTGTAGCTTTATACAGATGCCCATCTTGTGAGATGCATGCCAGAATTTCATGAGTTTAATTATAGACTTACAAAAAAATACACACATTTGACTCATATATTGAGCTTTTTCTTCTTTCTACTCAGTAAAGCTCATAAATATTTGCCTCAGTAGTATGGTTTTCACTGCTAGTTTGGATATAATTTGTAACATAAAAGTTGCTTTTGTATTACTGATCCTTTCCTGACTCGTGTATGTCCGGAAATATGTTTTTCTTACATTAATTAAATAAATGATTTTTGCTTAGAGGACAAATGAAAATGAAGTTTTGAAAACACTGCAGTTGAAGATTATTATAAGAAATATGTTTATATCTAGCAGATCTGTACAGTAAAACTAAATCTTACATAGCTCAGTATACTGTCTTATTGTCTGAACTAAGTTTCCTAAATGCAATCCACTACCACCCTGACACAGTTTGTCATTTATTTATTTATTGGGTAATAAATATTCATTTTCAGTAGAGGCCTAGAGAGAAAAGCTTTAGAGTTAAATGACATAAAATAAAACACTAGCACAAATGTAAATAAAAAAGCATATATACATAGTTTGATAGCGGAATACATAGGATACAATAAAGCATGAGGAGATACCAGTGATGTAAAAATAATAAATAAAAAAAGAAATATATACAAAAGTATTAGAAGAACAGTCTACTATGCTAAGAAATAAAAATAACAAGAGAGAAGCCCACCCTGAGAGTGGAGAGAGGGCAGGTGTTGAAAGGTATAGATCATAGATAGTATGATGAGTGATCAGGTTAGTAAAAATGTAAAATATTTTGCCATGTTTTCTATAGTACAGACCCACATGATTCCAATACAGTCTGCATATCTAACTTTACTCCCACCTGATTCCACTTCCAATCACCTTTCTAAGTGCAAGGTCATGTGAAATGATAATACACAGGTCTTATCAGACCAAAAAAAGGACATTCTTGTTCAATTGTTAATTTATGATCAAAGAATAAAGTAACCATCTAAATGTATTATGAAAGTTAAAAAAGCATTACTAGTGGCTTTGTGACACTTAATGAAAATTGGAAAAAATATTTCTGTAGAACCTTTATTTATTTATTTAGTTAATTATTTTATTTATTTGTTAAACAGTAGGTACTTCACCTCAGTTTACCAGTTTGACTGTTTGCTATTGTTGCTTAATTTATTAAACACAGATGGTAAGCAGAAGCCAGTTAAGATAAAATAAAAGCAAGATAACATAAAAAGTCTTACTAAGAAATTGAAGGTAACCATAAATATCAGGAAAGCATCCCATGAACTCAGGCTAGCCCATGAGGCAAAGTATAACCACAAGCCCTTCTTTAGCTATGTTAGAAAATTAAAACATAATTAACATCACTGCCAATAGCATAGCTAGGATGGGGTCAAAGGGTGTAGCCGTCCCAAGAACAAAGTGCCAGGGGGCCTAACAGATGCCAGTTTGTCTTCTATGCACTATATTAACTGTATTGCATTTGTGGTCAGAAGAAATGAAGCATTTAGCATTCCATGTGTCGCAAAAACTGTACCATTTACCTGCTCCAAATGTAGCAGGCAGTTGCTGTAGTTAAAAAAGAAAAAAAGAGATTTCTTTAAGAAATGAAGCACTTGGCACTCTTCTGTGTATGGCATAAAATGTAGCATATGCTTGCTACAAATGTTGCAATCAGTTTCTTGCAGTTTAAGCAGAAAGAAGAGCTTTTTTCTTTCTTTAGAACTGAATATAGTGCGAGAAATATTAAGTACCAGATTTCAAGTAGAAACATTACAGCTGGCCATAGATTAAGTACATTTGCTAGTGCATTAACAAATGTAACTTAGACAAGTAAAAATTATAAAATGGCTCTAAATCAATGTTTTCTTTAGTGTCAGTTGTCCAAACTAAGCTTTATCATGTGTGTGTGTGTGTGTGTGTGTGTGTGTGTGTGTGTGTGTGTGTGTGTACATACACACACACATATATATATATATATCTGCGTGTGTGTGTGTGTGTGTGTGTGTGTGTGTGTGTGTGTGTGTGTGTACATATACACACACACATATATGTGTGTGTGTGTGTGTGTGTGTGTGTGTGTGTGTGTGTGTGTGTGTGTGTGTGTGTGTGTGTGTGTGTGTGTGTGTGTGTGTGTGTGTGTGTGTGTGTGTGTCTATATGCATTTTGACAAATCCTCTAATATCTCCACAGAAAGAGTTATTTACCTACAACCCCTGCTTTTAATATTATCAACACTAGGATGACTGAACCTAGTTGGCAGGAAGAAGAAATTCTCCATTTGCATCATCCTTCTAAACTAAAGGAAAGCTCATTTTCACCAGGTGTCCAAAACCTGCAATACTCATAGGTGTTTTTCTACCAGCTGAACTACTCCTGCTTGTTAACCTGTTTAGTCCACTAAGAGTAACTTCATTTACTAAATATTTTTTGTAATATGGTTTGTGTTAGTTCATAAATCAGTAAGTACAAAAAAAAAAAAATAACATGCATTACAGATTTTGCACAGAAGATGAAAACACTGAAACAGTTTGAAAAAAGGGTGAAGGAATGATTGCTCAGTGCACCAGATAAGGACTGGCATACTGGAGTTCTAGAATTCGTGCACCAGATAAAGACTGGCATACTGAAGTCCCAGAGTTGAAGCAGTGAAGCAGCGACAGAGTACTGGAGCTTCTCACAAATTCCCAAAAAGCAGTATTTATTTTTTTAGTTATTTTTTTTAGTTATTTGAGCAATTTTATTTATTATTTATTATTAGTTAATCTTTTTGTTGTTTGTCTTGGAGCTTTTCTCCCCGGGCCTCCACTGAAAATGGATATGATTCCAGTCGGACTATCCCGGTCAACAAATGTAAAATTAAAAAAAAAAATTTTACCATAGAAGAAAAAAAAGGGTCTATATTAGATCACCGAATGCTTTAAAAAGTGAATGGTGATTAATCAACCCTATGTAAGTGAAAGCTTACAATGTCAAAGTGCCAGAACAGCGATTTTTTTCCAATGGAAAAAAATCGCTGTTCCAACAAAAAAAATTAATAAATAAAAAACAATTTCAAACATAACATTAAGTGGGGGGCTTCACCCCCACACCCCCCTACTTAAATATACCAACTCCGAGACCACACTACAGTGCCGGAAATGTCAAAGTACCAAAGCAGTCAAGCAAATTCTTTCCCAGGGAAAAAATTCGTTTAACAGCCACTTCGATATTTTGCGTTTTCAGCCTTTTAAGTTTGACCAAGATGCATTCAAAAAAATGCGTCTTCGGTCTTCTAATATAGCCCCCCCAAAAAAAGCTTCTCAAAAGTATTGCTGCTATCTGGAACCAACTCCCTTCACTGACTAGAAATAGTTCAGGGAAAAAACTACATAGACTTGTAAACACCAAATAGAAATGCTAATTATTTGAATATTAAGTCTAAGGACACCTAACTTTGGTGAAGATCATCACAATATCATCTGTAGCCAAGACACTCTCTGCCTAAGTCAACTCACATTTTGTATATGTAGTCACTTTCATAACTATCTTTCTATATAGTTTCTTTATAAGTCATAAAAGTCATTGCTAAATACTGCACTTCAGTTATAAAACACTATTGTTGACAATCTTCATAACATGAAAATGACTGTTCTCTTTAACATGAACACTGACACAATGTTCCCACACTGATATGTTTGTTCATGGTATTATTTGATGTACTTGCTTTATAATTCACATATTAAGTAATTGTTGGCGATTAATCTTGATATCAAAATTTTTACATAGGACAGGACAAAAATATGAATGAAAATCATGGACAGTTAAGAGCAATGGATGTAATTGCTTTGTATCCATTTGTGTTATTGTATCCAAGCCATGGCTGAAAAGGGTTCTAGGACCAGCAAACATACCCATTTAACAGAATCGCATATAAACAAAATAAATTTGTTAAAAAAAATCCAACTAAACGTTTATGCATGATCCAGAATTATATCCATGTATATGACACAGTTCAGCCCAGGGAAGAAAGAAAACATGATATTTGAAAAAAAAAGAGTCTTCATTCTGTAGTTGATTGACCAAGGACAGCAGCAGTTGTCTTATTCAGACTCATCCTACCATCAGCTATCATGTGGTGTTCTATAAGCAGAGGTCAGTGCAAATGTAAGATTTACTTTCCTGTCTTTGTTTCCTTCTCATCCAGCTATCTGCATGTATGCATTACCACTTAAATTCCTATTTGAAGCACAGTATCAAATAACTGATGGCTGGGATATTAACAAAAGGCTTGGAAAGCCATATGTCAGTTGACACTGAGGCTGAAACAAAAGGTATTAAAGGATGTGCAAATTGCTTCACTTACTCAAGAATACATCAGCAATTATGCGTGTTTTTATAAGGCAGGGTGCTTTTCACATGCATGCCCTCATTCTAAAAGGATTTTTTCAAAGAACAGCAAATCTTGATGGCCTTGCAGATTGTAAAACTGAATGTGCTTCTTAAGAGGTGATGGAGGAATTTTTTACCTTGTGTAGCAAATGCATTCTCACAAAAGCATTGGGAAAAGCACATTTGCAGCTAAATGCAGTAAGCAGCTTAAGAAGTCATTAAGGAACAACCACAACAATCTTAAAATAAAATAAAGGAGCAAATAAATAAACAAATACTGCATGCAGAGTAGAAGAAAAAAAAAAAAAAACACATGGCACACGTTGAAACAAAATGCCATACTTTTTATTATTTTTGCATGTGCTTTACACAACCTCAGAATAACAACTTTGTCTAAGAAAATTAACATTTTAATACACTTTTATTTGGGGTATAACATACACATATCCTGCACATATATATATAAATAACGCTACACTAATGCTTGCACATAGGTTCATAGGTTCATAGGTTGGTACTAGGCTATCGGCCCTAGGGCCTATACAAGCCTTGCCATAACAATTCCCTGGATATTACTTCCTGCAATATTTACTTCCCTGGACCCCTGCCTAGCAGGACGACTGACGTGATCCCCGGGGTGAATTTTCTATCTCTCATCCAATCATCAAGGTTCCTTTTGAAGAATGCCAAGGAGGTGCTCTGCTTGACATGTATGGGCAGTCTATTCCAGAGTATGGGGTGTCTCTGGGTCAGGAACCTATCCCTCCAGCATGTTGTGAAATAAACAGCAGAATTTTAGTGCTGTGCTGTATCAGATAGGACAGAATACATTTCTTATTCTGAGAGCATTCAGCACACATTTACAGACAACTGATACCCTAGAAAAAAATGTATATAAAAAGACAACACAACTTATGATGTAAGAGGCTCTGTTGTCATATAAAAGTCAGACAATAATTCTAATCTAGATATTAATTTCATGTCGGTCCTTGGGTACAAGGAGTATGTCTATGATAATTATACAACCAACAATATTTAACAGTTTAGAAATTATGAAAATGTTGCTGGATATTTTAACATTTTCAAACAAGTGCACATCTGCTAAGGAATGTTTCATGAAAAGTCCCATTAGCCAAAATCAAGAAATTTAAAATAATAAGAAAAGACAACAAAAGTACTGTTAACACAGTTCATGATGGCCATAGCAGGGGGTGTTTAAAGAATACAGTATTTCTTGAGTGTATTGTAACACATCTAAGGTAGGTCTAGTTTCTGAGATCATAAGGGCATCAAATCCAAGTGTCAGGTTAGTTGTATTTGTGGTTAGAGCTACCACCTTTCTAAATGCCCCAAGTGGAACATTTTTATGGAAATATGAGATTTTGCAGGGCAAACCATGCCCACAAACAGTGCACAGAACTTGCATTTGATTTGTTTTGTTGTTTCATACACTATTGCAGTATTTCAAATGAAAAACAATCTTTTTTATACAATTATTACAAAAACATAAGAAATGTTTTTTGTCCTAAAATCTCAGGACATTTGTCATTATTTATGTTTTTTCACAGGACACATCTGTCCAAATAGGGACTGTTCAGTATAAACAGGGAAAAATGATAACCCTGTTTGTGGTTGATACCACTAACGTCTCTTACATGCATACATACATGCATGCATACATTTATTTATTTATTTATTTATATATTTATTTTTTATCTATCTATCTATCTATCTATCTATCTATCTATCTATCTATCTATCTATCTATCCATTCATCCATCCAGCTGTCTGTTTATCGATATATCTATCTAGCTATCTAGTGTTAACCAGGTGGCCTCCCTCATGCTGATCATTGGGAAGGCTGTCTTCAGATCCTTTTTTATACAATTATTACAAAAACATAAGAAATGTTTTTTGTCCTAAAATCTCAGGACATTTGTCATTATTTATGTTTTTTCACAGGACACATCTGTCCAAATAGGGACTGTTCAGTATAAACAGGGAAAAATGATAACCCTGTTTGTGGTTGATACCACTAACGTCTCTTACATGCATACATACATGCATGCATACATTTATTTATTTATTTATTTATATATTTATTTTTTATCTATCTATCTATCTATCTATCTATCTATCTATCTATCTATCCATTCATCCATCCAGCTGTCTGTTTATCGATATATCTATCTAGCTATCTAGTGTTAACCAGGTGGCCTCCCTCATGCTGATCATTGGGAAGGCTGTCTTCAGATCCTACATCCTACCTTCATGTGCAACATGTATATAAAGCATGTGTGGTTTCTTGCCTTATCTATTTCATAGGTTCGTAGGTTCATAGGTTGGTACTAGGCTATCGGCCCTAGGGCCTATACAAGCCTAACTATAATAATTCCCTGGCTATTTCTTCCCACACTATTTACTTCCCTGGACCCCTGTCTAGCAGGGCGACTGACATGATCCCCGGGGTGAATTTCCTTTCTCCCATCCAATCATCATGGTTCATTTTGAAGAGGGCCAAAGAGGCTCTCTGCTTGACATTTATGGGCAGTCTATTCCAGAGTCTGGGGAGTCTCTGGGTCAGGAACCTATCCCTCCAGCATGTTTTGTTTATTGTGATAACAAAGTTTAGATCCCTGGAGTGTGTGTCTCTGAGGGATTGGGATTTCTTTAAGTGTAGCATGTCCAACAGCTCTGGGTTTGACATGGCCTTGTATGTTAAGCAGAGATCGCCTCGGAGTAGACAATTGTTAGTTCGCTATTTACATAGGTCATATTTGCAACAAAACATTCAAGTACATTGCTTCCTATCTATATACATAGGTATAGTCTTATAGAGGGAAAGAAATGCCTCTGCAACTTATATGAGAAGTTAAGCTTTTAAAAAGAGTGGGTGGTATTTCCCTTCCTTTGATACCAAAGTGAGCAAATGAAAGTTTTATAAAGTATAAGCAGGTTTCAAGTACCTACAGAGTACTGGAATTATACCGTAGGAGAAAACCAACCTAAGAGTTGAGTTAAACTGTGGGAGAAAGTGTAGTTTTCCTTTAATGAATTCTACTAATGTTTTTGCATTTGATTAGTCTGTCTGAATGCAGTATGACTGTGTTGCATGGAAAACATGAAAAATCTTATATTTGTCTTTTCTGCAGATATCGTAAAGAGATGTGGTCCACAAACTGTCAACAGAAATGTAAAGGCACTTGTATACTCATGTTATATCAGCCCTGAATTTATGAATTTTGACTTACACACTTACCCACTGATGTATTTATTTATTTTTATTTATTTATTTAACATTTGTTTACCAGGAAAGTCCGACTGGACACAGATCCTTTTTCAGTGGAGGCCTGGGGAGAAAAGCTCCAGTTAAGCAAAATTACAATTTGAGTTACAGTTACAGGCAATAAAAGACTAACACAAAAACATAAAGTTTATATACACTGCAAAAGCAAAAGGTTTGTCTTCAAGCAAGCTCAAAGTGACAAACATAAAAGTTACATGTACAATAGACATCACAGTATGAGCATGTACATATGTATACAAGTAATTTTTATTTTGCAATTACAGGTAGAGTTTGGTCTTTCATAGGTTCATAGCAGATGACTAGGCTAATGGCTCAGGGGCCCTCACAAGTCTAACTAATATAACTCAATTTTACCCAGTATATGGCCTCAGGGGCAAGAGAATGGCATGGACTTGTGCCTGTGCATTGAGTATCTTTCAGATTTTCCCTCTCCATAAGGGACATAGGCACTACCCTGGGTGTAAATTTGTGATTCCCAATCCATTGATTGGTTCAAATCAGAAATTCACCACCGTAACAGGTACAAGCAAGCAAAATCTGAGGGTAATCCTACTCAATGCTAGAAGTTTAAACCTCAAAATGCATTCACTCAAAGCAGTCCTTAAAATGGAGAACATCGACATCTGTGCAGTGACAGAGACCTGGTTCAAGGCTCCAGAGAGCACCCCTGCATTACCAGGCTATAATTCATACCACACCTTTCAGCCACCTAACCTGGACCAAAACACTAAAGGTGGAGGCGTGTCCATATTCATTAAGGATATCCACACCTCCAGGCTAGTTGCTCAGCATAATGCATCCAAGATTATCTAAGTGCAACTAACTCTGGGCAAGACTGCAGTCCAAATTGCAACTTGCTACAGATCCCCCACCATGCTCCTGGATTCCCACTCCTCATTTCTTGATACACTGGAAAATATTAGGGTACAACCCAACACCCTAATAGTGGGTGATTTCAACTACCCCACCATTAACTGTGAAAGCTACTAATGTACCAACTCTTTTGCTCAACGTTTTCTGGAATTCATAAATTCCAATGCCTTGGATCAACTTATCCACACCCCACCAGGGGCAGCAATATCCTAGACCTGGTCATTACCAACATAGGCAACCAGTGTTCTACACCAGAGGTCAATTCCTCATTGGTCAGATCTGACCACAAGCTAATCACCCTAGATATCCACATCCCGCCCCCACCCCCCATTTGGGAAACCACTGTAAAATTCTTCTCCAAAGCCAACTTCATGCTTCTTAAGACAGAAGTGGCAAACTTCACAACACTCATGCAGATGGACAATAGAGATACGACTGCTGAGTCCTACACAAATGCACTTTATAAGCACTTACACGAGTGTATAGATCATGCTATCCATAACAGAACCAAGATGCTATCCTCCAAAAAGCCAATCTGGTGGTCCCCTGCCATAAACAAACTCTACAACAAAAGAAAGAAACTGTTGCAAAAAACAGTAAAATCCCATGATTGGAGGAACTCCGTGGTCAACCTCAGTAAGAAGTTGAGATCCCTCATAAAATCCTCCAAAGCTAGTTACGAAAACAAAATCGCCACTGATTCTAAAGACAACCACAAAGCATTCTATAGCTATGTCAAGAATCTCAATGGCAACACTCAGATCTGCTCTGAGTTACAGCACAATGGCACTAAATATACAGAACCAACTGATATTGCCAACATCCTAGCAGATAGGTTCAGTGCTAACTTTACCCCCCTCTCACACCCTAGAGGGCCCATCTTTATACCAGAAGAATGCAAAGTTTCCGTAATCACAGCTGCACAGGTAAAAACCACACTCTCCAAAGCCAAGAACACAGCATCCATGGGACCTGACAACATCCCAGGCTGCGTTCTACACGAACTACATAATGAACTGGCACCCCACCTAAGCACCATGTTCAATCATAGCCTCACCTCAGGCTTTGTACCCACTGAATAGTGCACAATGATGGTTATCCCACTCCATAAAGGGGGAGCCACCACAGACCCCAGGAACTACTGCCCCATTAGCCTAAAGAGCCTGGTCTGCAAGGCCATGGAACATATCATCATGGAACTTATAAACAAAGGCACTGGTAATTTCAAAACTCTGGACCCCACCCAGTTCAAGTTTGTAAAAGGCAGATCATGTCTCCTAAACCTGATAGACTTCTTTGAAGCAGTCACCAAAGCAGTAGACGAGGGTAAGGTGGTTCACACAGCCTATCTAGATCTTTCCAAGGCTTTTGACACCATCCCCTACTCTGGAATTATAGATAAACTCACTAAACTAGGTATAAATCCCTATGTCACAACATGGGTTGCCAACTGGCTCACTGACAGAACCCACACTGTGAAAGTAGCAGACTCTAAATCCAACTTCAGTCCAGTGACAAGTGGAGTACCACAGGGTTCAGTCTTGGGTCCTCTCCTGTTCTTTTCTGAAGTTCAGGCTAACACAGAAGGTCTTTGGCTAATGAAGTTCACAGATGACTGCAAACTAGGAGGCATAATCGAAACTCCTAACGATGTGCACATCCTACAAAAGGGCCTCACTGAGACAGATGCCTGGTGTCAAAGCCATGGCCTCAAGCTCAATGCCAAAAAGTGCATTGTCATCCCCTTTGGTAAAAACTCTGTACCCATGAGCTACCACATAGGTGGTAGTCTACTTAACACCGAAAGTGTGATAAGAGACCTTGGGACACAGGTGGACAGTAGTCTCTCCTTTGATAATCACATACCCAGAGTAGTCAGGAAATCCTTCTACGTGGCACACCTCATCACAAAAGGTTTCTCATCCAGGAAGAAAGAGGTCATTGTTCCCCTCTACTCATCACTCATTAGACCCATTATAGAGTACAATGCCCCTTTTAGTATGCACCTCACAAGACATCTACAACAACTGGAAAGGCCGCAGAAATACCTCACAAAGAGGATTACCAGCCTCAAACAGATGCCCTACGCAGACCGTCTCAAAAACTTCCCGCCAAATACATAAGGCAATCGTAATTAGTCATATTTTATAATTTATTTTAATACTAGTTAGATTGCTCAAATTATCGTTCAAATAACATAATGTTTTTAATATGTTATGGGTTTATGCCTTTAAGAAGGAGTGGTGTTATCGTAGTATTTGGCGGGGAGTTTATATATAGATTTAATATTAACTGTCACTACTTTTTTTCGTTTGCTTTCTGATTAAGTCTAACCATCATGCTAGACGAAAAATGTTTGTTATTCAGCGTTTGAATAAATTTTGCATTCCTCCAGAAGTACGGCTTTTAGTGGCTTTTTCAAGCTTGTCACCACAATAAACAGACCATGCTGGAGGGATAGATTCCTGTCCGAGACTTCCCATACTCTAGAACAATCTACCTATCTATATCAAACAAAGCTCCTCATTAGCACTCTTCAATAAAAATCTTAATGATTGGATGGGAAATAGGAAATTCACCTTGGGGATCACCTCTGTGGCTCTGCTCGACAGGGGCACAGGAAAATAATTTTCTTGGAGGGCGAAAACCAGGGTACCGTTTTGGTTAGGCTTATATAGGCCCTAGGGCCAATAGCCTAGTACCTACCTATGAACCTATTGATCTAAATTGTGTTTGAAGAGAGCCAGGGAAGGCCTCTGCTTAATGTGAACAGGAAGTCTGTCCCAAAGAAGGGTCAATCTCTGAGACACATGTCTGACTTTGTTAGAGTTGCTGACTATACCTATAGTATGTGGATGTAAGATGTGTGTTAATGCTGCTGACATGAGATACATAGTAGAGGTCTGTCTTGTTTAGCTACTATGTATACTGATGAATAGCTACCCTCTTGTTCACACTCACTGAACATAGTAGTTTGGCGAGTGTAATAAATAAAATAAATAAATGAATAAATAAATACATACATACATACATACATACATACATACATAAATAAATAAAGAAAAAGAAAAGGAAAACAAATGACTCAAGTGTTGAAAGTAACTGCAACAGTTGCAAGAACTTGCTGGTTTACTTTCGCCTAGCCATGCATTTAGCAAGGAAAAGTAAAACATCATTTTTTGTAACTGCTACTGCAGTTATTTCTATTACTTCAGTGATTTCTTTTAATGTTCTTTTTATTTACTTACTTGTTTTATGCTAGCAAAACTACCATACTTATTTAACATGGTAAAAAAATAAAGCAAAAATAATGTTTGTGTGTGTGTGTGTGTGTGTGTGTGTGTGTGTGTGTGTGTGTGTGTGTGTGTGTGTGTGTGTCTGCGTATGGTTGACTGAGAGAGAGAGAGAGAGAGAGAGAGAGCAGATTCATCTCAACTTCTTTGTTCAAGAATTCTGGACAAGCCCAGTGCTAAATGGGCTAGAAACTTCCAATCTGGGAAACTTTTTTAAAATATTACCTAATTCACCTAAAAATATGATAGAGCAAGAAGGTTTGAGTAAACATTTTTTTTTATTTTGAATAATAAGTAGGATGAAGCTATAATGTCTGGATGTATAAGCTGTAATCTTCATAAAATTAACACAAACATGAAACATTTTTAAGGGATAAAGCAAAAGTATGAAGCAAAATCAGGAGCGTTCTCTAAAATCAGAACAGTTGAGAGATACGCATGTCGTGTGTGTGTGTGTGTGTGTGTGTGTGTGTGTGTGTGTGTGTGTGTGTGTGTGTGTGTGTGTGTGTGTGTGTGTGTGTGTGTGTGTCTGTGCGTGTGTGTTTGAGAGAGCTGCAAAGCTTTGCTCTGTACATATTTTTTTTTTCATTCCCTTGATTACAATGTGACATCTGAGGTGTACACAGTCAAGAAAGTATCTGTAATTGCTGGACATATTTGCATGTAAGTGTGTGTGTGTGTGTGTGTGTGTGTGTGTGTGTGTGTGTGTGTGTGTGTGTGTGTGTGTGCGCGCGTGTGTTTGTGTGCACATTATTAAATTTTTACATAATGTATATTTTGGATGCAAAATACATCTTCCAACAACAATTACATAGCCTACAACAACTTTGAAACACTACATTAAAATATATAATATTAATTTTATATATATATATATATATATATATATATATATATATATATATATATACACAGAAAGAGAGAGAGAAAAACACACATACACGCAGGCATATATGTTTTTATATACTACTAATAAAGCAAATAAAAACAATTTACTATATTGTCCTTTTTACAAGTGCAATAATGCCCTCTAGGGTGGGCATTGCAGGAGAAATAATGGACCTTCCAGATGTGTGGAGCCCTTCTGTTTGCAGCAGTGGGCCTCACAACCCCCCAGGGTGGTGCATTATTTTCCTGTCACTTTCACTCTGTTGGACATTATTGATTGCTGATCTCTGTACAGCTTATTCCTATTTGCATTAATAATTTCAAAATCCATGCTACGTACAAAAAGGTTGCATGATGTATAGTACAACTGTAGTGATATATTACCTCTGTCTAGTATTAGTAAAGATATATTAATTGCCGATCATATGCTATTTATTTAAATTGTCATAATATTAAGACAGAAAGAACAGTCTTTGCCTCATATGAAAGCTCAGAGATGGACAAATAAAATACTGTTGGCAGTATGTGTGCAGCTTGAAGAGTTACTGGATATTAACAGTTGTTTATGAACTACTTCAAAATTAATATTTATTGTGTTTATTGTGACGTAAAAATCCAGTTTAAGATCTAGAATCTAATGAACACAACCATTAGAAAGAATGGTCTGTTTTGAACAGTTTTCCATTTACATTTCTTTAGTAATTCTTATGTCTCTGACTTTGTTAAACAGTTCAGGATACAATAATTTAAAGTCAGAGTTCAAACCTCCAGAGCTCCACTGGAGTGAATGAGTTATTTTACTTTATTCACATGTTAACTGCTACATCTACTATACAGAAGCCTTTTTATAAAGGTGACCTTGGTGTACTGTCTGGTTAAGTAACTTGCTCAGAGTTGCACATCAGGCAAAACAGGGCTAAGAGACTCAAATCCCAGACTAGAGGATGCATTTTATTTTCAGTTTTAATCTTCTGTGCTAAACTGTCAGACAATTAAACAGTTTATTTTATGAAGGAATATATAGTACAATGTACTATTGGCTATAAAATAAATAAACCAAAGAGGCTGTTTGGGTTTACATAACATAACACAATCACTAGTTTTATGTTTTCAGGGCAGTGTTATGCTAGAGATATGTTTGAACCTATAAATATCAAGTTAAATTAAAAAAATGCATGAAAAGGTTAATTCAGTGCAATCACAATCTCACATTAACATTTTGTGATTGGTATAGTCAACATTTGAACAATTAGGGAGCTTCCTGACTTTTTTATCTGTTTTTATTTGAAACTATGTTTTCCCAACTAAAGATATACGTTTTATTTATTTTTTACTTACCTGCTTACCTATTTATGTATCTGCGTTATCTGTGATAGAAAACTGAACCCTATGGATATGGGTGCAGCAAAATCGAAAGTGTCTGGTTGAAATTTATCCTAGTACAAGCATCTCTCCTGCATTCCCTGCAGCATTTTAGCATTAAATAAAAACTATGCAAGGCAGAGGGTTCTCACTACTGAAGGCTGTTTTTAGTTTAAGGAATTGTTGTTGTTGTTGTTTGTCTTTTTGGCTTTTCCCGGTTAGGGGTCGCCACAGCAGAACTCCGGTCCGCTATTGATTGGCAGTAGATTTTTATGGTGCCAAATTGCCAGCCTGATGCCCAACCTTCAGCGAAGGCACGCCAATTCACACATATCTTTCAGAAGCCACTCGACCGTGGGGAGGACATGCAGACTCCACACAGAAGGCACTCCAGCCGAGAATCGAACAGGAGAAAGTTTAAGGAATTGTTAATCCTTACAAATCAGTGGCAGGCCTCAGTATGTTTACATTTAGCAATATCTTGCCACTCCTCATGAAAAAGAAAGAAAGAAAGAAAGAAAGAAAGAAAGAAAGAAAGAAAGAAAGAAAGAAAAGAAAGTGATCAGAGATTTCTCAGAGCTAGATGCCATTCTATATTACTATAACTGGGGACAATTATTTTTCATGGTTCATTTTTTTTTGTGGGGGGGAGTATTTTTTAAAACTAGCATTGAATAATTATAGTACCCAAATGCAAGTATGTCTTGAGGCTTGTTACCCAGGCTATATAATTCCATAATTAACATTTTCTCTTGGGGAGATTTAAAGTTTATGGAAGGGACATCTAGACTGGCAATTAGCACAGAGGTCTGTCAGTTAGTGCAGAGGACTAAATCTGCATGCTGTTAATGAAATACTTCCTGTAGGACAGGGTTTGATTCCCTCAGCCCTTACTTGACACGTATGTGACCTTTGACCATGTCACACAACTATTGTTGCCACATTTACAGATGCCCAAAGAAGTGGGACATTATTGGTATAAACATCAGATTTTGCAGGCTGAAACATACCCACGATCAGTCCAAAGGATGAAACTTCACTTTTTTGCCTAAATAAAAGCTTATTCTTATAGCATTTTAGTTGCTTATTCTGTTTCTTATAACATTTAGGTGTTTCAGATACAGAATAACAGTTTTATGCAACTATTACGTAAAATATAGGAAATAATTTTGTCCTAAAATCTCAGGACATTTGCCATTTTTACAATTGTTTTGCAGGACACAACTGGACAAAAAGGGATTGTCCCTCACAAAGTGGGACAAGTAGTAACCCTACACACAACTAGACAGTGCTTTGGGGCAATTAGGAATATAGGCTAAGCTCCATAATGGTCTCTTGGATGGCATGTCTAGTAACTACCTAAGAACTACAGAGTTCAGAAATTCTTCATAATGTACTCAGGTGGAAAATTGCAAAATGAAAATAAAATCACTTCAAATCTTTATAAGTCAGTCCAAGACAGTTTATCATACCTAGCTTACAACAAAACAAATGAGGTAGCCCAATGAATTTTCCTTAAAGGTAGATTTAAGTTTATGAAATGCAAAGGTAAAGCAAAGAATTCAGGAATTGTTCATAATATGCCCAAGTAGAATACTACAAAAATCAATATCAAATCACTTCAAAAGTTTGCACTTTAGTCCAAGGTATCTTATCGTACCATATTCCTTTTCTAGGTGATGCAGCAGATTGTCACTTGATAAAGCTGATACCCCAAAGCAAATTCTCTGACGGCCACTGTTGTCTCACTATGGAGTCGTATTTATAAATAAAGGAATATATGTATCTTGCAAAATAAACTAGTATGAGGTTTGCTGAAAGTAGCTTTCCATTAACTATTTTGTGGTTTTTGGCCATAATTGCTGATAGATTCTGTTGGTATTAGTGTGGAGCTTGCCAACAAAGTCTGGGGAACGCTCCTTCAATAATTCATGGTGGCAATTCACTAATCATTTTTTTCTCAGATTTCTCTCTCTGTAGTAGACTGTTGTTGTGTCTTTCGGCTTTTCCTGGTTAGGGGTCATCACAGTGGAACTCCTGTCCGCTAATGATTGGCAGTTGATTTTTACGTGCTGAGTTGCCGGCCCTAACGCACAACCGTCAACGAAGGTGCGCCCATTCACGCATGTCTCCACAGAAGACACTCCAGCTGAGCATCGAACGGGACAACTCTTGCTGTGAGGCGACAACGCTACAGCAGCACCACCACCAGCGGATCTCTCTCTCTGTAGTAGACTGAAATTACATAATCTGGACTCTTTTATCCAACATTCCTTATACAAAAGAAACCAACATTTATCGCTTACAGCTCCTCATGTTCCATAATGACTGATATTATATATGTGGTGCCAGTCATTACACCACCAAATTTATTATCAATAAAATGGTGGTGGCTATTTCATCAGTACTTTCATTTTGAAAACACAGTTGACTATTCTTTCAATATGATGAATACACTACAGGCATCAGGATGGAGGTATAGAGTAGGGAATTGAATATGATTGCTGGAGAATTATTTACTATTTCCGTCTACACATATATTCATCTACTTCTTCTCATAGTAGAGCCCCCAGCAAGTGTCAAAATGGGGGATCCTGGACACATCCAGTCTAAGTATCTCTCTGTTACCACCATCCCTCTTAAGCAGCATTTTAATTCACACTGCAGAGTTGTAGGGGTAGAAGGTACAGACTAAACTGTAGTTATAATGCTCTTACAATTTGTCAGGCCTCTGTACTACAATATGATGACTGAGTTTACAGAGGAAGATTCACAGTCACTAGCATTTAGTTGCAGTGATGATACATTACAACAACCCTAGGTACAGGACTGGCCTCAGGTAAAATGGTTCCCAAGGCAAAGTGCTCCATGGTGCTCCCCACTGCCTACTGGTTCACCTCCCAAACATCCTTCAGGGCTTCCCTCTGTTTTCTATATATCACCAGGGTCCTCACACCATATGCGTCACATTTTTTCTTCCATTTCTCACATTTTTCTTAATCTTCAACTTTTTCAGGACTCTATAGTTTTATATA